>NC_080164.1:80902099-80947099 GCF_950295315.1 Erinaceus europaeus | reverse complement strand
TCTAAGCTTTCCTCCTGCAGATGGGGACTTGAACCCAGGTCCTTGTGCATTGTAACATGTCTGCTCAACCAGGTGCACCACCAGCAGCCCCTTTCTTTTTATTTTTGATAGAATTGAGACACACAGAGAGATAGACAGAAAGGAGAGATACCTTCAGCCCTGTTCCATCACTTCTGAAGTTTTCTCCCTCTAGGTGGGGGACTAGGGGCTTGAACCTGGGTCCTTGTGCACAGCAAGGCACAGCACCACCCAATCTCTATTATTTATGTATATCTTTACTATGTAGTACCAGAGAGTGAACTTAGGACTTCATTCATGTGTGATACTGTTGCACAGCCTCCCTAGTCCAATTTCTATTCTTTTATTTTTGATAGAGAGAGGCGAGAGGAAGAGACAGAGAGAAATAAAAACACTGCAGCAACTTTCTTCCTTCCATGGAATTTATCCCAGCTCTGTCCATGGTCCTGCCATGTGATACTGGGACCTTAACCCAAGGCCTCAAGGACAGCAGGGCATGCATTCCCAGGGGTTCGTTTTTATTAAGCAGCTCTGGGTATAAATCTGCCAGGGCTGGGGAGATAGTAGATGCTTTCATACCTGAGGCTCTCAGGCCCCAGATATAATCCTCAGCACCACTATAAGCCAGAGCTGAGCAGTAGTACTCTGGATACTCTCTCTCCCCCTCTCACTTTCTGTTTCTTTCTCATTAGCATTTTTTTTACACCTGCTATGGGTCTGAGAAATAGCTCACTTGGAGGATGCACTGCTTTCCTTGACCCAGGTTTGAACCTGGCCCCCACAATATTGAAGGAAGCTGTGGTCTCTGTCTCTATCTTCAACAAACAAAGCAATAAACCCATCATTAGTGGTACAAATCTTTGGTGTGATCTGCATTTTTAAAGAGCATTGGGGGGGGGGAGAAGGAGGAGAAGAGAGAGGGAGGAGAGAGAGAGCAAGACAGAGAGAGATACTACAGCACCTCTCTGGCATGAGAGGCCATAAATACTGAACCTGGGGCCTCGTACTTGCAAGTCCTATGCTCTACAGTGTGCTGCCTAGTTGACTGTTGGAGATATATACTCAACAGATATATCAATGCCCTTTTAGGAGAACAAGTCGTTATAAACTATAGGGAAATGTTCACAAATCAGGGAGGTGGTTCGGCAGGCAGTGTGCCTGGCTTCTGTGAGGGAGACCCTGGATTTCATCTTCAGCAGCACATGATAACATCAAGGACAGAAACAAATGGAAGTGTACAGATAGATAGATGGTGGAGTGGTGCTTTGGATCTATCTCTCTTTTTTTTTTTCCTCCAGGGTTATTGTTGGGCTCGGTGCCTGCACCATGAATCCACCGCTCCTGGGGGCCATTTTTCCCTCTTTTTGTTGCCCTAGTTGTTGCAGCCTCTTTGCGGTTATTATTGCCATTGTTGACATTGCTTTGTTGTTGGATAGGACAGAGAGAAATGGAGAGAGGAGGGGAAGACAGAGAGAGAGGGGAGAGAAAGATAGACACCTGCAGACCTGCTTCACTGCCCGTGAAGCGACTCCCCTGCAGGTGGGGGCCGGGGGCTCGAACCGGGATCCTTACGCCGGTCCCTGCGCTTTGCGCCACGTGCGCTTAACCCACTGCGCCACCACCCGACTCCCTCTCTTTTTTTTTTAAGTTGAGGGGAAGGCACATAGCTCAGTGGGTACTTACACCATATGAGGCTTGTGGGTTCAGTCCTGGGCACCCACATGGGAACACTATGGACACTAGGATGGGAAACTCCATGGAAGATGGAGTGGCTCTTTCGTGTATCTCTTCTACTCTCCCCTTAAGAGACAGAAGACCAGGTAGTAGCATACTCGAATGAGTGCACATGTTACAGTGTGCAAGGACCCAGATTCCAGCCCCTGGTCTCCACCTGTAGGGGCGAAAGCTTCAAGAGTGGTGAAACAGGGCTGCAGGTGCCTCTGTGTTTCTCTCCCTCTCTGTCCACCCCTACCCTCTCAATTTCTGGCTGTCTCTATCCAATAAATAAAGATTTAAAAAAAACTTCTTAGAAAAAAAAGAGATGGAAGACTCCTTAAGTATATGGAATATAAAAACAGGTTTGAGGAGGCTGCTTGGTGATACCGTTCATGTGTGAAGTCTTTGGCTCATTTCCCAGAGCTCAAGAAGAGTAACTGGGCTGGGGAAGGAGTTCAGTGACAGAGCACATGAGTGTGGCCTTGTGTTTAACCCCAACACCACATAAAAGGAAGTGGTCATAAAATGACTTGAGAAAGAAGAATGTTAGTTTTGTAAAACTGGAACTATGTTAATTTTTCTTCCCAAAGAAGTCTCCCAAACAAGTACTAACCAGGCTTGGCCAGGCTCAGCTTCCAAGAGGAGATGAGGTCTGGAGTGTTGGCATGGTATAGCTGTAAACCCCAGAGTCTAAAGGTTCAGGGAAGAAATGCATGGGTGCCATTACATGAACATGACTTTATTCTCAGGTGAATGAGAGAAACCTGACACCCAAGTACATTTCTTCCCACAGCACCCACAGGAAAATGTTTTTCTTATTTATTTGCCTAATTAACAATTACCTCCTTGATTAAGATTGTACCTCCTTGAACTAAGCCAGTTGAAAAACTCATTGTTTATTGTATTTTACTTTGTTTTTTGTTGTTGTTGCCAAGATTTCACTGTTCAGGCCAACTTTTGCAGATAGACAGAGACACAGAGACGAAGAGAGACAGAAGCAAAGACACCTTAATACTACATCTTTGTTCACAGGGGTGGAGACCAGGCTTAAGCTTGATTCATGTGTATGGCAAAGCAGACACCCTCCCATACAGCGCAGATTTAAAGCTACTGAAGTTCAGTTCCTACTCAGTGAATATGACGTAACGCCCAAACAACTCGAAATGACTTCATCACATTCTGTCCTTTCTTTTTGCCACCAGGGTTATCATCAGTGGGGCTTAGTGCCTGACCTGATTCCAACATTCTCAGAGGTTTTTTTTTGACAGGAGAAGAGAAGGAGAGATACCTGCAGCATTGTGCCAGCACTCATGAAACTTCCCACTGTAGATGATTCTCCTATGACACTGATTAAGAGCATATTTGTGGACAGTAGCTACAGATGTTTTCTAAAGGCTGCCTTGGCCTTAGAGCCCTGCTCCTAGTAGATCAGTCTAGAATGATCCCCTAGCTCTGTCAACTTTTACCACTCAGGCTGAAACCCAAGGGATACCACAAAGCTTGACATATGAAAGAACTATGGAACTGAGAATTCCAAGATGAAGATGAATGCCTCAGTAAATCTATAAAATTTAACTTACTTTATTTGTACAGGTTAAGTCTCCAGAAAAGAACATTTATGTCTAAACATCAAAGTTCTTCATGAATGACTCACAAGAATCAGGAAGTAAAAGGAATCATAATTCTTGTTAGCCTTAAGTGGATAGGACCACTTGCTATTTGCATGTCTGCCCCACATATACAGAGGGACTGCCCATGCTGGGTGTGGTCTAAGAGGACATCTACATTACCCAGTGTGGGTGACATGTGCTGAGGGGGGAGGACTATGCAATCCTATGGGGATCATTCCTTGGCATTAATATCCAACCAACTGGAAACATGTCAGGAATTTAGTGCACATTAAAAAAACCCACTTTGCCATATGTTCATCTGTTACTACTTAGAAGCTGGAGACAGTTACTTTTCAAAGCAGGGCCAGGGAGGTGGGGCAGTGAGTAAAGCACTGAATTTTGAAGTATGAGGTCCCAAGTTTTGATCTCTGGCATCCCATGTGGCAAAATGATACCCCAGTGGTCTCTCTTTCATAAGTAAACAAACAAACAAACAAACAAACATTACCAAGCACTCTTCATCCAATAGCTCCAAAATACCCATTTTGGCTTCAATGAGGTCAATAACTTGTTGGTTGTCATAAAAATCAATCAGTGTCCAAGGGATGTCCTCCTTCATGTACTCTTCTTGTTCAAGTTTAAAGACATGCTAGGAATCCAGAATTTAAGACAGAAATTAAAAGAGAAATATCAAAATGTGCTTCCAAAGAGCAATGTGTGAGCACTTGGGAAATGTAGTTCCATGGCAGATTTGCAAAGCTAATGGAGACCCTAAGATGTTTATAGCAGACCCTCCTTACCTACCAGAATTAATGTCCTGAGTTCCTAGTAAGGCTGTTACTCTCCTGCCAGATCTGAGTGGGTCCCCATATCCTGTCACCTCTAGTACCTTACATTATCAGGGTGACTCTGGAGCTCCTCACTGTTCATGACCACTACCAACATCTGCTAGAGCCTGTCCTTCTGGCTGGCTGGAAACCAGCCTGATTGAGAATGCTGGGTGCTGTGTCTGTATAAGGAGCGAACAATGTGGAGACCTTGGTTCTCTACTTGTTTGACAGTAAGAGTGTTAGGGAGGTTTCATAGAGGACTGACTTGGGCTTATCCTGGCTGTAGTGGTAGGGGCAGGAGTGAGGAGAAAACCTTCACAGGAAAATCCCAGTGGGAATAACATGAAGTAGTAATAGTAGTAGTAGGAGGGGGGGGGATATGAGAGATGAGAGCACTGCTCAGCCCTGGCTGATAGTGGTTCTGGAGACTGAACCAAGGACTTTAGAACCTCAAGCAAGGTGTTTTTGCATAACCATTATGCTACCTTTCCAGCCCTGTATTTCTATATTTTTAACATTGCTCAGGTTGGGAAGTTTTCTGATATATATATATATATATTCACTACCATCAAAATTGAATCAATAATCAAAATCTTCATAAGAATAAAAGCCCAGGCACAGACAGAAGTACTGATGAATTCTCTAAGATTTTTTTTTTAATCTGAAAAAGTTGTCCTGGAGCTGTAACAATAAAGTGACCAAAAAATGAAGAAAAGGTGCAGGGTAGAGGGAGAGGAAGGAAAAGGAGGAAAGAGAAGGAAGGAAGTATGAGAAGGGAGGAGGGAAGATGAGGAAAATAACTCGCAGAAAATAGAAGTAGAAGAGGAACAAGAGCAGGAAGGAAGGGATAAAGAAAGGGAAGAAAGAAAGAGATAAAAAAGAAAGAAACGCTAAGAATCAAATCAAGTTTTTTTTTTTTCTAAGCAAATGCTTGTGTTCTTCATGATGTCAAACTTTCTTTTTGCCTAGGGCTTGAGTGGGAGAAGCTGAAAAGGTAAGCACATCTGCTCAACAGGATGAGGAGTGGAGAAGGGATGGTAGCAGGTGAGTGATGCTGGAGGAGGCAGCAGATATGAAAACCTGTGAGGAATGGAGCCATCAGGTAATGAAACCACGTGGCCTGCTTGCCAAAGAGGCTGGTATCCACGCACAGTCAGACATGAACTAAATTGGAAAAGTTTGCAGATGGTTTAAAAAGATGAACCATGAGGTTGGAAGGTGTCATCCCATGAGACAGACAGTAGAGGGAGCACTGGACCAGATTTAGCTTCTTTCCTGGGGAATGAATGAGGTAGGAGAACAACACAGATCTGAAGAGGGATGAGGCTGGCCTTCCTCTAAGTTCACAGACACACAGGAGCAGAACAGTCTGGGAGAAGGCAAAACAGTCACCTACCAGGTTAAATTGCTGCTGCAGCTTTTCGTTAGCATAATTGATGCAAAACTGTTCAAAACTGTTCACATCGAAGGTTTCAAATCTGAAATACAGTTTAAACAAGTTAAAAAGGAAACTTAAGGAACATACCCGTGTGTTTACATATTGACTGCTTTGACAACCTTCCATTTGTTTGGTTTCTTATGCCAGTCCTTGCACTTTGCGCCACCTGCGCTTAACCCGCTGTGCTACAGCCCGACTCCCCTATTTGTTTGGTTTCTACATGTTTTTAAGTACACTTTTTTCCACCAACATTATCGCTGGGGCTCAGAGCCTATACAGCTTCACTGTGCCGATGGGCCTTTTTTTTTTTTTTTTAATAGAAGGTGAGCAACAGATTGAAACAGAACAAGAGAGGAAGAGAGGGGGGGGAGACGGGACGAGAGAGAGAAGGAGAAACACTTGTAGCATTGTTCCATGGCTCATGAAGCTTCCATCCTGCAGGTAGGGACTGGGGGCCCTAACCCAGACATTTACCTGGAGAACATGAAAACTATGACTACAGTAATAATCCTATTCAGTCCTACCTTCATACTTATATTATTCACAAAAGCCAAAGTATAGACTCACTAAATGCACACTAAGTGGCCGGGTATAGAAACAATTCTGCCACACAAAGGATGACACTGCATCTTTTAGGACAAAATTAGATGGAATTGGTGATGACTGTACTAAGTAGTGACAGATCACTCTCAGATGGCTTATTATGATTTTTGCCTCCAGTCGGAATACAGATAACTAAAACCAACAAATTTGCAAATGTAATTAGTGTCATCAGACTGACTCTCACATTAATGAAAAAGTTATGGCTGTGAGAACTATGCTGGTTATCAGAAGAAATGTGGAGGGGGACTGGGGTTTGGGCAGGGAAGTCTTTAGTGTAAATTATGGGGTAGGGGTGGTGATTCATACACAAATATACAGGTGTGAATACCTGTAATATTACCATTATTATTTTATACTATCAACGAATGTTAGTTCAGTCAAAATAAAGAGAAGTGGCCCAAGAGATAGTGCAGTTCAATCCCTCGGATCACATGTGTCAGAATGATGCTCTCTCCCTCTCTCTTAACTAACTAAATAAACAAAGGCCAGGTGGCAGAGCACCAGGTAGGGCATGTACATTAGCATGCATGAGGACCCTGGTTTGAAGGCTAAGTTTAAGCCCTCAGTCCTCAGCTTTAGAGGACGTGAGGACTTGTGAGAGGTGGATCATTGCAGATGACAAAGTTTCAGGTCTCTCTCCTCTCTATCTTTGCCTCTTTCTCTATCAAGAGAAAAATGGCTACTGAGAGAGTGGAGTCTTTGTGCAGGCATAGAGCCCCAGTGATAACAACCCTGGAGGCAAAAATAATAATAACAAACTTAAATGAAAAAAATAAAAGAAGGGGGGAGAAAAGAAAATATCAGATGAAAAAGAGAACATGCCATGGGTTGGACAAAACTAGAAATTGTTCCTAGTGCTCTACTGCATCTCACCTCACCTCACCTCACCTCACCTCACCTCACCTCACCTCACCTCACCTCACCTCACCTCACCATAACACCACTGGAGGTGGGGGCTTCTGTAACCCCTCTAGTTACACACATGAAGTCAAAGGAAATGCTGATCATTACAGAGACAGTCTACAAGTCATCAATTTGACCCCTGGGTTCCCAACTCTTGGCTCCCAAATGTGCTCTTCCTAAGAAGTTCCTGCTGATTGCCGCTGTGGGTTCCCTGTGGGTCTTACTTGGTGGAGTCAGTTTGGCTCAGTTCAGAATGCCTTGGCAAATCTGGGGCTTGAACTGTCCTGTGCATAGCCACAGAATGATTCAGAGTAGGGACAGAACCCATATAGCTTTGACAACCTCAATTCACATGTGTCATGGTTGGTCCAGAGGCTAGTGACCACTTAGGCATTGCAGAGGGACCTGAGCCAGACCTGGGATTGGGGAGGAGTCCAAAGGGCTTCACTGTGTTCTGGACACCACAGCTGGGGCCAAAGGGAGGGCTTTCTCCAGTAGCGACAGGATGCCAAACATCAGGGGTTGGATGGTGAGGTACCAGGCAACAAAGACCTGAGCTTATGCCACAGGTCCCCATCTACAGGGGAGAGACTTTATGAGAGGTGGAGCAATACTTCAAGTCTCTCTGCTTTTCTTCTCTCTCCCTTTTATTTCTCTCTGTCTCTATAAGAAAAAGAAAGATTTCCAACTATGACACTATCTCCCCAGACAATAACTTAGGTCACCTGCAAATGAGCTGTCAGGATCAGGCAAAAATTAGTAGGGTCATGGGTCCCTTGGAATGTACCTAAAATAGACCCACTAGCTTTTTCCAAAATGTAGACCCCAAATCTTCATCTGCAATATTCTTGCCTTTAGGTTCATGATTAGTCAACAATTTTTTCTTCTTTATATCTTAACTCTTTTTCAGCCACCAGGTTCCGGATGCTACCATGATGCCAACTGAACTTCCCTAGACAGACGACCCCACCAATATGTCCTAGAGCCTCACCTCCCCAGAGCCCTGCCTCACTAGGGAAGGAGAGAGACAGGCTGGGAGTATGGATTTTCCTGTCAATGGCCATGTTCAGCGGGGAAGCAATTACAGAAGCCAGACCTTCCATCTTCTGCACTCCATAATGACCCTGGGTCCATACTTCCAGAGGGATAAAGAATAGGAAAGCTATCAGGGGATGGGATGGGATATAGAGTTCTGGTGGTGGGAACTGTGTGGAATTGTAGCCCTCTTATCCTATGGTCTTGTCAATATTTCAATTTTATAAGTAAAATTTTTTAAAAATTGAAAAAAAAAAAGGAAGAAAATGGCAGTGGTGGAAAGGAAGGGCACTAAGTCCAGGAGATAAAACCCTGAAGAGAGGGGGAAAGAAAGACTGTCAAACATCAAATGATTACTTGCATTACTTTCATGTCCTCCTGTCAAGCTTCCCTCTCCTACCAAGAGAGAGAAAAAAAAAAAAGAAAACCAGGATAAAGTTTAAAAGTCCATGGAAAGTTCTAATTTTTTTTTTTTTTTTTTACTTAAGATGTCAGAAATATGTCAGTAATAACAACTTTCATCAGCTGGAAGGTGGGGCTTTCTCAGGGTCACACACTGGTTTCTAAAGTATTTATTTTCAAGGTTCTGCTGACTCTCAGCCCCAGGCCTTAGCAACTCTGAGTCCAGGGAACAAAAACACCTGACTGAAGGGGTGGTATGGGGGGGACCACACCCTTCACATCACTGAGCTAAGCTTCAAAGCTCACAGCTGTCATTCTAATTTCTTTCAATGATGGTGACTTAGAGACGGCCTGTTTTCAAACCCAACTGAACTTAATTTTCTCTAGTTGCCAGGTACATATGGAGGAGAGCTCATTTAGAAGAGATCATGCTTGTTCAGCACAGAAGCCAGACCTTCCACGTCTGCATCCCATAATGATTCTGGGTCCATGCTCCCAGAGGGTTAAAGAACAGGGAGACTATCAGAGGAGGGGATTGGATACGGAGCTCTGGGGATGGGAGTTGTGTGGAAATGTACCCCTCTTATCCTCTGGTCTTGTTAATACTTCCATTTTATAAATAAAAATTAAAAATAAAAAGGAAGAGATCATGTTTGTGGCCTGGAAGGTGGCACAATGGCTAGAGTGCTGGGTTCCCAAGCATGAAGTTCCATGTTCAATTCCAGGCATTGCATGTTACAGAATGATGTTCTGGTTCTCTCTTTCCTGCTGTCTCTCATTAATAAATTATTTTCTTTTCCCTTGCTCTCTTTTTTCTTTCTTTCTTTTTGTTTTTTTGACAGAGAAGGCAGAGATAGAGAAAGAGTGAAAGAGGCCACAATAGTGAAACTTTCTTCAATGCAGTGGTGGACAGGCTTGAACCTAGGTTGTGTACATGGTAAAGTAACACATTATTCAAATAAGCTAATTTCACCGGTCCTACAAATAAACCTTTTAAGATAAAATAGAACTGGGCATGATGGTGAGAAGTAGGAAGGCATTATCCAAGGCAATTGTACTATCTCCAGAGGAGGGGGGGATGCCATTCATTCATGGGTAGCAGCATGTGACTCTGAATATTGCCTAAGGGGGAATTTCACTGTTGACATTAAAATTCAAAACATGCTATTGCATGTTTAAAACTACTTCTGTCTCAGTTTTTACCCACTGAGCCAAAGAATGCAAATCCCTATTACTGTGGTCTCCAGGCTGGTGGAGCTGAGGCCTGCCTGCCATTGTCCTGACCTTTCCCCACCTCTCAGCTTCCACTTCACAAGTCACAGAGTCTCCCCCCAGAAGTCATTCCAACCTCTAATCAGCTGCCATCTGCCTGTCCCCCCATCAGTGTTTAAGTCCAAGAGGACAGGGGTCATACATTTATTCTGTTGACCAACCACACCTAACACAGTGCATGGAGCATAAATATATCTTGGGTGTGTGACCTAGCATAGTCTTTGCAATGTGTATTTATTTATTAGAGAGACAGCCAGAACATCGCTCTGGCACACGAGATGCTGGGGATCAAACCCGGAACCTCATGCCTGTGAGTACAATACTCTATCCATTATGCCACCTCCCAGGTCACAAATTAATATTCTCTTAAGGGGCAGCTTATTATTATTTTTTAAATGGAATCTATTTTTTATATTTTTATTTATTATTGGATAGAGACAGAGAGAAATTGAGAGGGGAGAAGGAGATAGAGGAGGAGAGAGACAAAGATTCCTGTAGCCCTGCTTCACCACTTGTGAAGCTTTCCCCTTGCAGGAGAGGACCAGGGACTTGAACCCAAGTTCTTGCGCACTATAATGTAAGTGCTTAACCAGGTGTGCCACCGCCTGGCCCCTGGAGCAGCTTATTTTAAAGAAATTTTTTTAAATAGCAAAGTAAAAATAAAGAAAATCGTAATAGCCCATAACAATCCTGTGGTCTGAGGTAAAGCACTGGACTCTTAAGCATCAGGTCCTGAGTTAAGAGTCTTGGCATCATATGTACCACAATGATGCTCTGGCATATTCACCCCCTTGCCCTCCTAATTAACTAATAAAACTACAAATAAAATTGTAATAACCCTTTATATCTACCATAATTAAAGAGACAGTTGTTTTAAAAAGATCTGTATGTTCACTCATTTATTCTTTCATTTAATATTGTGTCTGTGTGAAAAAGAGAGTACAGAATACTGCTTGACCACACACAATGCAAGTAACCCAATCCAGGGCCTCTTGCATAGCATGTGTTCTAATGATCTACTGAGCTACCTTCTTGACCTCAGGACTATTTCTTAAAAAAAAAAGTCTATACCTTTAGGTTCATATTTAGTCAACAATTGGTTTGGCTTTATATGTTAACTCTTTTTTCAGCCACAAGGATCCAGATGCTACCATGATGCCAACCTGACTTCTCTTGACAGATGACCCCACCAATGTGTCCTGAAGCTCTGCTTCCCCAGAGAGACACCACACTAGGGAACGAGAATGGCAGCCTGGGAGTATGGATGCCTATGTTCAGCAGGGAAGCAATTCAGAAGCCAGACCTTCCACCTTCTGCATCCTGCAATGACCCTGGGTCCATACTCCCAGAGGGATAAAGAATAGAAAAGCTATCAGGGGAGGGGATGGGATACAGAGTTTTGGTGGTGGGAATTGTGTGAAGTTGTACCTCTCTTATCCTATGGTTTTTGTCAGTGTTTTCTTTTTGTAAATAAAAATTAAAAATAAAAAGTCTACTCAAGCTTTTACTGGCTGTTTGAATCTCTCTCTCTCTCTCTCTCTTTCTCCAGGGTTTTAGTTCTCCATGCTGACTTTTTTACAGAGGGTGGGGGGAGAGAGAGAGAGACAGAGACATAAAAAGAAAGTTTCACCTAGTATGTTGGGGCTGGATTTGACCTTTGGTCACAAAACAGGCATGCTAACAGATGAGTTATTTTGCCAGCCCTAAAGGTCTCCATTTTTAGAATAAGGACAGGTAAATTATTTACTAGATGATGCCAGCAAATAAAGTGCACCATAGAGTTGTTGACATATAGACTATTAATTAGTAGTCATGTGTATTAACTTAAGCCTAAATTAAACAAAGTAACTCCCTTGAGGCTCTGACTTACACTCAAAACTAAAGTCCTTTCTCTCTAGCTGGGGCAAGTTCACCAGCATTGGTGGAGCACTTCTACTCCCCCCTGCCAACTGCTCCCAGCAAACACCAACAGAGTCGCCTCTCTCTGTGTGGGGAGGGAAGTTCAAGCAGCTTCACAGACAGAAGAACACTACCTGACCTGGGTAGAGTGCTGTTAGGTGCTCTGCATGGGACAGTCTGTCCCTTTTCCACTGACAAAGCAGTGCTGGGCCTAGAAGTGGGAGGGCAGACAGGGTAGGGGTTGTAAAACAAGTTAACAAACACAAGCCTGGCATTAATCATTCTATATTCAGTAAGTGTCTTTCAGTCTGAGAGCATTTTTTTTCCATGCATTTTTTAAACCTGAATTTGATCTTGGGTGGTGTTTTGAAAAGAAATGTTGTGACTTGGAGGCGATCCAGTGAATAAAAGACTGGGCTCTTAAGCATGAATTTGATCTCTGGCATTGTCTGTTCCAGATTGACACTCTTATTTTCTCTCATAAATAAAACATATAAATCTTAAAAAAAAAGAAAAAGAAACAAACAAACAATAAAAAGAGAGGAAAAGCAGGTCTAAACAAAGAAGAAAGAACACGACACCAGTAGAGAAAAACGACTCCAGTAGAAAATGGAGAGAACTACCTTTCCTTTTATAGTACACTCTAATTTCATCTCAGGTGGTTCACTTTCTAACAAAGTCCCATAACCTAGATATACACCAGTTTCTGTGAGAGAGAGCTTATGTGCACACGTATCCATAAACTACTGCAAAATATATACCTGAAAGCAGAAGTACACTAGAGTTTGCAGTGAGTACCTCCCTAACACTTCCTCTCCACTATTCCAAGCTTGGGATCCATGATTGCTCAACAAATTGTTTGGCTTCGTATGTTAACTCTCTTTTCAATCACCAAGTTCCAGATGCCACCAGGATGCTGGCCAGGCTTCCCTGGATTGAAGACCCCACCAATGTGTCCTGGAGCTCAGCTTCCCCAGAGACACACCTTACTAGGGAAAGAGAGAGGCAGACTGGGAGTATGGACCGACCAGTCAACGCCCATGTTCAGCGGGGAAGCAATTACAGAAGCCAGACCTTCTACCTTCTGCAACCCACAATGACCCTGAGTCCATGCTCCCAGAGGGCTAGAGAATGGGAAAGCTATCAGGGGAGGGGGTGGGATATAGAGATTGGGTGGTGGTAATTGTGTGGAGTTGTACCCCTCCTACCTTATGTTTTTGTTCATTAATCCTTTCTTAAATAAAAAATTTAAAAAAAAAAAAGAAAATGGAGAGAACTGATGTGTGAAGAGGCTGTATGATAAAAGACCTGGCTTGGGGCCAGGTGGTGGTACACCTGGTTGAACGCACATGCATGCTACTGTGAGTTAAGGACCCAAGTTCAAGCCCCCAGTCCCCACCTTTAGGGGGAGCTTCACAAGTGGTGAAGCAGAGCTGCAAGTGTCTGTCTTTCTCCCTATCTCCCGCTTCCTCTCAATTTCTGGCTGTCTCTATCCAATAAATAAAGATAATAAAAAAATAAATAAAAGACCTGACTTGAGTCTCCCTCTCATTCAGTGCTGAACCTCAGTGACTAGTATTCATAATTCAAGGACCTGAGATTCATGCACTATAATCAGTATGAGTCACCGCTTCATACTCCACTCCCTCCACTAGCAAGACAACCAGAAGGAAATTGTTGAGTCTAAGCCTTGTTTGTTTCATCTCCAAAAATAAGGCTGATTGTATGGTTCTTTGAGGACAGCGTGAGAAAATTCATGGAAACCGCCATGGTAGCCAGCACTAGAGTAAGCTCTTTATATTGGCCATTATTAATTTACATTTATTTATTATTTACTTTTTCTTAAAGATTCATTTATTTGTGAGAATGAGAAGAGAGAAAGAACCAGATCATCATCAGGGCATTTGCAATGCTAGAGATTATTTAGCATTTATTTAATATACTCTACATAAATAAAAGGTGTGTAGCCCAGCACAGTGTACTTTTCCTCTCTACAGAGAGCACCATCTTTCTAATCATATGAGACACAAAACAGAAGACAGAACAAGAGGATGAAAGATCATGAGTGTCTGACATTTTACTATCATTTCAAAAAGACAGGCTCAATGAAGAGATGCTTACCCGTAAATGTCCAAAACACCAATAAAAGTGTGCTGCTTGCCTGAGAACCGCAGGGCTTGGTTAATTCTCTCCACGATGAAGTCAAACAGGTGTGTGTAGATCTTCTTGGCCAGGGCATCCCGGGCATTGACAGCCTGGGGTTTGGCCATGGGTTTTATCACTGTCTCAGAGGCTGTGATGATTTTGCGATTGCATAGCCACTGAGCCACTTTACCCACCTCCAGGCCCAGGAGCTCACAGAACACTTGCAGGTGGCTGTCATCCTCCTTCAAGAACAAGACAGGTGTCATCAGGGACACTGGGCTGTCTATACCAGCACTACCCCTCTCAGCCTGAGCTTGTGTACTTCCATTTGGGTCATTGTGACAGATTGTATGGGCTGACATGAGGATTGCCAGACTTTGTGGGACAATGAGACCCGGGAGGAAAGTGGCAGGGCACACAGTGGCCATGAGCCTGCTAACTGGCAGGGCACCACTATTTCAGGGGGATCAAGTGGGTTTGCTCCTCAGGCTGTTTGATAGGGAAGTCTGAGGAGAAAGATCTCAAGGCTTCATTCTGGCCAGAGAATGTTAGCAGACAAGAAGTCCTTCCTTTCCATAGGCTCCTCTACTGAATATGGGCCCCAGAGCAAATTCATGGGGTTTACATACAGTCAACAATATTTATATACTTTTCCCGTATTTGGGAGCTACTTTCTTCCCTGATTCAGCTTTCTAGCCCTTTTTTCCAGCCATGACATCATCTCCCCAGACAGTAACTTGGATCCACCTGCATATCAGATGTCAGGCTCAGGCAAAAACTAATAAAGTCATGGGCCCTTTGGAATATTACTAAAATAGACCTGCTAGCTGTTTCCAAATGGAGACTCCAAATCTTCATCTGCAGTATTCTAGCCTTCATGATTAATCAACAATTTGTATGGCTTTATATGTTAACTCTTTTTCAGCCACCATGTTCTAGATGCTAGCTACCATGATGCCAACAGGATTTCCTTGGACAGATCACCCCACCAATGTGTCCTGGAGCTCTGCTTCCTCAGAGCCTTGCCCCACTAGGGAAAGAGAGAGACAAGCTAGGAGTGTGGATTGAGCTGTTAACATCCATGTTCAGCAAGGAAGCAATTACAGAAGCCAGACCTTCCACCTTCTGCACCCCATAATGACCCTGGGTCCATACTCCCAGAGGGAAAAAGAATAGGAAAGCTATCAGGGGAAGGGATGGGATACAGAGCTCTGGTGGTGGTAATTGTACTCCTCTTATCCTATGGTCTTGTCAGTGTTTCCATTTTATAAATAAATACATTTTTAAAAAAGTCCTTGCTTCCCAGTGCATGCGGACACAGTTTTAGTCCCTTTGTCTTCCCTTTGCATTACACCTAGCCTACCTACCCAGATATGTATTCCAATCACCTTGTGCCATTCTATGGGGTCAGGGCTTTTCTGTAGGTCTGGGTATCACCATCCCTCCACCACCACACACAGTTTCTAGCCTTATCTCCAGGTCTTCCCCTGCTCTTTCTTAATACACTTTGTCATTGCTATTTCTCAGATAACACCTGTCTGAGGGTCCTGGGCCACTGTACTTACTGTTCCCTCAGCTTTGGGATATCTCTCTCCACCCCTGCTGAGGAAAGATTCATTACCTTGGAACCTCAGGCCTCTGTCTGCTACCACCATTCAGAAAACAGTTTTTCCTGACTGCCCCTCCCCATCCAACACCACCTCACCACACCCATACTTGACTTTATGTTCCTCTCTAAACAGTCTCCACCCATACCCAGTTCCAGAGTTTATTTGCAGCCCCCCACTTTAGTTTCTTTCCCCAGATCATCAGCTCTAGGAAGGACTCTGTTTTTGTTTACTACTTTTTCCCTACACAAGCCCCTGAAACAAGTAGGTACTCAACAAACACTTGCTGATTGCCCTGAGAGGTGGCACAATGGGTTAAGTCTTAAACCCTCAAGCATGAGGTCCTCAGTTTGACTCCTGGAATTATATATATGAGTTTGAATCAGAGTAATACTCTGGTTCACTCAGTCTCTCTCTCTCTCTCTCTCTCCTCCCTCTCCCTTTCATCCCCCCTCAAATAAGTAAATCTAAAATAAATAAATAAGCACTTGCTGAATAAATGGAAATCATCTAGAGGACACATTCCCTTTCCTCTACCATTGCAAAAGGGAGAGAGCTAATTCTCTGAAGGCAACCACTGGAAATACTTGCTTCCTTGTTCCTGTTAAACAGGTCTCCCCAGTGGCCTGGCTATGCCCAGTGCTCAACCGAGGGACAGGACAAATAGGAGACATTCTACTGAGACTCCTCCAGTCACAAGGAGAGAAAGATCCACACGCCTCTTACACTGATTGAAGATCTCTCGTTGCCCATGGTCATGATCTGCACATTGCCCAGGTGTAGGATGGCTGCCAGGACTGTAAAAACATCCATCTGGAAATCCTTCTTGAAGCCTGAGAACAAAAGTTTGCTCAAGTTAGGAGTACTGCATTCCTTCTCTTGCTTACTCACAAATAATATAGGTGCCCAACTTCTTTTGAGGCACTCTGGTAGTCTTACCAGTGGCAAAAGCTGGGAGTGTAGAGTGGAGCCCTGGAAAACCAGGTTCACTGCTTTGTGAGTTTGACTTGTGTCCACAACAGTAAGAGTCTGATGATGCACTGGCTTCCCTTTCCGCCACGATTGCTAAGAGATGGCTAGGAAACTAGTATCTAAATAACTGGTTCATGGCAGATTCCTGGGAGCATCAATTCTCATTCAGTCTATATGCTTAATTTTTTTGGTTTTTGCCTCCATGGTTATTGCTGGGGCTCGGTGCCTGCACCATGAATCCACTGCTCCTGGAAGCTATTTTTTTTTCCTTTTTGTTGCCCTTGTGTTTTTTTTTTTTTTTTATCACTGTTGTAGTTATTATTGTTATTTATATAGTTTTTGTTGGGCAGGACAGAGAGAAATGGAGAGAGGAGGGGAAGACAGAGAGAGGGAGAGAAATACAGACATCTGTAGACTTACTTCACTGCTTGTGAAGCGACTCCCTGCTGGTGGGGAGCTGGGGGCTTGAACCGCGATCCTTAGTAGGTTCTTGAGCTTTGCACCATGCACACTTAATCCGTTGCACTACCGCCTGACTCCCATGCTTAAAATTTTTATTGGTGTTTTTTTTTTAATAGGATGACAGAGGGAAAAAAAAAAGAAAGCAGAGACTTGGATACAGAAAGAAAAAGCTTCACTTGCTTAAAGAGGCTTATGATGAATAGAGGTCAATGGCTAAAGGAACCAAAGGCCCCAGGGGAGGTGGGGGGGGGGGGGCTATAGGCTTTTTCCTGTTCCTTTTTGCTCCAGGTGCTAGAGGATTCCATTTGCCCTTGCAGCACTGCACCCTTCTTCATCTTCCCAGGAGACAGACCAGGGACTCTCCTGCCCTCTGAGCCCTCGACTGGCTGTGACCAACTGGGGTGTAAGGGGGCATTTACACTAAAATCCATGGGCAAATGACATGGATCAGATGTTTAATTTGCAGTTGCCATTGTTTTTAAGGGGGGTAGGAGGTGGGCGTGAAGAGGACAAGATGGCTCTAAGATCCATCTGGGAGGATGTTGCTGGCTAGTTCTGCGAGTCAGACAATGTCTGCTGGCTGCTGATGCACCCTGGTTCAGCTGACAGTCAAGGAGGCTTACTAACTGGAAGATGCCTGTTAGTGCTAGCAATACGGTGGCAAGTGTCTTTATATTAGTGTCTCCAAGGTGGATCACTATCCTATTCCTTTTTGCTCCAGGTGCTAGAGGATTCCATTTGCCCTTGTGACACTGCACCCTTCTTCCTCTTCCCGGGAGACAGACCAGGGACTCTCCTGCCCTCTGAGCCCTTGACTGGCTGTGACCAACTGGGGACATGGAGGATATCAGAGAGGATGAAGAAATCTGGGGCAATAACCCCTTGTTCCTTCCACAACAAGATGCCTCAGGCCATCTGTGTTACTGAGAGGCAGGAAGCTTCAGTGGAGGCACTGACTGCCCCAAGCTCCCCTACAGGGCTCCATAGCATCCCTCTGCCAGGTGGAAGAGGCATGAGCAGCTCCACTGCTACCCTCAGTTCCCACTGCCTGTCACAACTCCTGTAGACACATATGTATCTCTGTAATTGACTCCTTCACAAGTAAGCCTTGTTTCACTGCAGTTTAAGTGTGTCTCATGTTTTCTGTTGCTGTTAGTGAATGGGAAATGCTTCCGGTAGTATGCTAGCTCCCAGGCCTCTCTTTAGAGACAGAACAAAGGTGTAGCCTAGTAAGCTATCTTGATAAGGCATTAGCTATGCCTGCCTTTGAGGATAGGACACCAGGCTGTTCTCTCTCTGACATCTTTATTTTCAAATGCCAACTCTGGGAAATCTTTCAAATTCTTTTTCTTTTTTTAAATATATTTTTTTGTTTGTTTGTTTTGGTTTTTTTTTTCTTTTTTTCTTTTTATTTATTTCCTTTTTGTTGCCCTTGTTGTTTTTATTGTTGTTTTAGTTATTGTTGTTGTTGATGTTGTTGTTGTTGGATAGGACAGAGAGAAATGGAGAGTGGAGGGGAAGACAGAGAAGGGGAGAGAAAGATAGACACCTGCAGACCTGCTGGTGACCTGTGAAGTGACCCCTGTAGGTGGGGAGCTGGGAGCTCGAACCAGGATCCTTAAGCCGGTCCTTGTGCTTTGCATCATGTGCGATTAACTTGCCGCACTACCACCCAGCCCTCCCCAGAGTCTTTTACTTTGGTGCAATACACCAAGTCCAGTCCAAGTTCTGCTTAGCATTTTCCCTTCTGATCTTGTTTTTCAACTTTTGTCTATGAGTGAGATCATCTCAAATTCATCCTTTTGTTTCTGACTTATCTCACTTAACATGATTCCTTCAAGCTCCATCCATGATGGGGTAAAGAAGGTGAATTCAACACTTTTAATACCTAAGTAGTATTCCACTGTGTATATAGACCACAACTTACTCAGCCACTCATCTATTGTTGGACACTTGGGTTGCTTCTAGGTTTTGACTATTACAAATTATGCTGCTATTAGCATAGGTATATACAAAAATCTTTTTGGATAGGTGTATTTGACTTCTTAGGAAATATCTGTAGGAGAGGAATTACGGGATCATAAGGAAGGTCCATTTCTAGCCTTGTGAAAGTTCTCCAGACTGCTCTCCACAGGGATTGGACCAATTGACATTCCCACCAGCAGTACAGGAAGGTTCCTTTGACCCCACAACCTCTTTAGCATTTGTTGCTGCTAACTTTTCTGATGTATGACATTCTCACAGGTGTAAAGGGGTATGTCATTGCTGTATTTATTTGCATTTCTCTGACAACCAGTGACTTGAAGAATTTTTTTACATGTCTGTGGGCCTTTTGAATCTCTTTTGATGAATATTCTGTTCATATTCTCTCTCCACTTTCAAATTGGGTCATTTTTTTTCTAAGTTTGGTGAGCTCTTTTTATATTTTGGCTATTAGCCTCTTGTCTGATGTATGGAATATAAAAATCTTCTCACATTCTGTGAGAAATTTCTTTGTTTGGGTGATGGCTTCTTTTGTTTTGCAGAAGTTTTTCAATTTGATGCAGTCCCACTGGTTTATTTTTGTTTGAGTCTTCCTTGCGATTGGGTCTGTATCATCAAAGATGCCCATGCGATTTAGATGGGAAAGAATTCCACCAATATTTTCCTCTATGTATTTGATAGTTTCTGGTCTAACATCCAGGTCCTTGATCCATCTGGAGTTGACTTTTGTTTCTGGTGAGATATTGTGATTCAGTTTCATTCTTTTGCATATTTCAACCCAATTTTCCCAGGACCACTTATTGAAGAGACCTTCCTTTCTCCATTTAACAGTTTGAGGCCCCCCTCTTATAAAAAATTAGATGTTGATAGGTGTGTGTGGGGTTATTTCTGGGCTCTCAATTCTATTCCACTGATCTGTGTGTCTCTTATTGTTCCAGTACCAATAAGGCAGTTTTGATTACAATGACCTTATAATATAGTTTGAGATCTGGGAATGTTATGCTTCCAGTTCTGTTTCTGTTTCTCAGGAATGTCTTGGTGATTCTAGGTGTTCTTTGTTTCATATAAATGTTTCACATTTTTGTTCTATGATCTTAAGGAAAATTGGTGGTATCTTAGTGGATATTACATTAAATTTGTATGTGGCTCTGCGTAGAATATTCATTTTGATGATGTTAATTCTTCCAATCCGTGAGCATGGGCTATCTTCATTATCTATTTCCTTGAATAGTGACTCATAGTTTTCAGTATACAAGTCTTTCACTTCTTTTGTTAGGTTTATTGATTTTTTGCTATGGTGGATGATTCTGACTTATGGATATCTTCTCTGACTTAGTGTCTGCACACAGGAATGCCACTGATTATTGTATGTTAATTTTGTAATCAGACACCATACTATATTGTCTGATAATTTCCAGAAGCTTTCTGCTGGAATTTTAGTTTTTTCTATGCATACTATCATATCATCTGCAAATACGTTACTCACATTTGGGAGCTACTCTCTGCCCTGATCATCTTTCTAGTCCTACCTTCAATTCCAACACCATCTTCACAGACAGTACTTTTAGCCCACCTGCATGTTAGCTATCAGGCTCAGGCAAAGATTACCAAAGTCTTGTTCCACATGGAACATATACTTAAAATGGACTTCCTATCTTCTCCCCACACAAAGATCCTTAGTCCCATCTGCTGTATTCTTACCTTCAGATTCCTGATTATTAAGCAATTTTTCTTGCTTTATATCTTAACTGCTTTTCAACTACCAAGTTGCAGATGTTACCATGACACTATCCTGACTTCCCTGGGCAGATGACCTCACCAATGTGCCCTGGAATACCACCTCCCCAGACCCCTGTGCCACTAGGGAAATATAGAAACAGACTAGGGACATGGATCAACCTGCTAACATCCATGTTCAGCTGAGAAGCAGTTACAGAAGCCAGAACTCCCACCTTCTGCACCCCATAAAGAATTTTAGCCCACACTTCCTGAGGGATAAAGAACAGAGAAGCTTCCAATGGAGGGGATGGGATATGGAACTCTAGTGGTGGGAATTGTATGGAATTATACTTCTCTTATCCTACAATCTTGTTAATCATTATTAAATCACTAATAAAAATTCAAAAAAGAATTAATAGAGGAAGATGAAAATGAAGAGACCAACTAACAGACCCTGTAGAATGCAGCAAAAGCTATCATCACAAGGAAAGGAGAGAAATCTATGTTTAGAGACAATCAGGAACAAGATATTAAATTACAACTGAAGATGAGGAGACACAAAATGTCATACTTGTTTTATAAACATCTCTATGCAAATAAATTGGATGAACTATATGAGATGGATAAATTCTTATAACCATACCACTTGCCAAAACTAACCCCCAAAGAAGTAGATAATCATAAAGGCTAATTGCAATGGCTAAGTAAATAGCCATAAAGGCTCCAACTGGGATCCTTACACCGGTCTTTGTGCTTGGCACCATGTGTATTTAACCCCTGTGACACCATCCAGCCCCCAAATATTATCTTTTCTTTTAAAGAGAAAACAGTCACACTTTGGGTAGGGTATTTTCACTTACCCAGCAGTTGGAAGGTCTTCTGAGTCTCTATCATGTCCGCCCTGTCATCCACACCCTCAATGACAGTACTGCCACCCATCCTTGTGTAGTTAAATTCCTCTGCTCCTCCTGAAATTAAAGGTAAGACTGTCAGAGCTGTGATAGAGACATTTGGAAAGACATGATTACCAGAAGATGGGAATTTCACATTTCATGTATTGCATTAAGCACTTATCACCTATTATTCTATTTTGTTTCCTTCTCAGAATTCTATACTACCGACACAGAGCTGAGTGAGTTATTCCAGGTCCTCTAGCTGACTGCAGAGCAGTAATTTAAATATTGGCTGGACTGATATAAAAACTCGCGGCATAGACTCCAAGGCATAATAGTTATATATGCTGTTATTGCAGTTTATTGAGTGGACTATGGTGTGCACACATTTAGGATGTGCAACTTAATGAGCTCTACATTCATATTCCTTGATAGGACCATCACTGCAATCAAAGTAATGACTATGCCTGTGAGTATGTGATATTTGAAGAGTAGGTGACCCTTCAGGTGACTTGTCCATGCTGAGTAACTACAATTTGTGTGGTCGACTAGGTATGTCAACCATATTACTCTTGTATGAAGTCTGAGAAAAATTTAGATCTTGGGGGCTGGGCAGTAGTGCACTTGATTAAGCGCACATGGCTCAAAGCATAGGGACCTGTGCAAGGATCCCAGTTTGAGCCCTTGGCTCCTTACCTGCAGGGGTGTCACTTCACAAATGGTGAAGCAGGTCCACAGGCTTCTGTCTTTCTCTCCCCCCTCTCTTTCCCTCCTCTCAATTTCTCTCTGTCCTATCAATAATAATAAAATAATAGTAATAATAATAATAGACTCCAGGAGCAGTGGATTCATAGTGCAGGCACTGATCCCCAGCAATAACCCTGGAAGCAAAAAAAAAAAAAAGAATTTTACAAGTGCAAGTGAATTCTTCAAAATTAGGGAGGGCATATTTAATTCCAACACACCAGTACTTAGTTCTGATAATTCTAACTACCAAAACAATACAAAAGGCAACACAGGGGACCAGATGGTGGTGTACCTGGTAGAGTACATCTATTCCCATGAGTGAGAACCCAGGTTCAAACAGTGCTATAGGTGTCTCTCCCTCTTCCTCTCACTGTCCCTATTTTTCTCAGTCTTAGTGATGGAAAAAAGGGGGAAATGGTTGCAGGGAATGGCAGAATCATATAGGCACTGAGCCCCAGCAAAATCTCTAGTAGCAAAAAACAAACAAAAAAACCAAGGCAGGACAGTTATCATAGCTCAGGTGTAAGGTCATTTGTGCATACATATAATAGTACCAACTTTGAGTCATCAAGAAAGCTCAAATTATGATAGAGGTACACTAACTCAGAAGGCCAGAAAAATAAAATAATGATGTAATATAATATATAATACGTTATATTAGTATATTCTTTTTCAGTACTCAAGAAGAATCAGATAAAAAGAAAAGCTTGGGAGCTTACAACAGTTATGCAGGCAGATCAGTTGAATGACCATAATCATCCAGCAGACTTTAAGAAATAGCTAATGAATCATCTCTCTCAGGACCCACCTCAATAACTGTCAGCCCTAGTTAGATGCATCAGCTCCAACCCTCCAAAACCCAAGTATCTCATGTCTTTGTACAGAGTACTTTTTAACAAAGTCATGATATGGTACTGGGAGGGGATACCATAATGGTTATGGAAAAGTCTTTCAAACCTGAGGCTCTGAAGTTTCAGGTTCAATCCCCATCACCCACATCAACTAGAGGTGAGAGGTGCTCTGGTCAATAAATACCTAAAGGTGGTGACATTGTAAGGAGAATCAACCTAGGATTTGTACTTTTATGTTAACAACTATTATATACATCACCCACCACATACCCAATTTAAGATGTTTAAATTCCGACTGCTGAGCTGATGCACAAAGTTGGTAGAAAATGTGGTAATTTCGTTCATTTTCTGACTGTAAAACAAAACAAAAAACTTAAACCCCAATGTTGTACAAGTGAAGATATTTATTTAAAGATTTGTTTTATTTTATTTTTTTCACCAGTCATGCCACTTTTATTTACATCATATCTATATTACATTGTTTATTCAATATAGAAAAAATGAATACACTCATAGTATTCTCTTAATTTGGTATTTCTACATTGTCAAACATTGACTGTTTTTTTTTTTATATTGGGTTTCTGACCCAGTTAAAAAAAATGTAAGAAAATGGACTTGGCAGACAACATTTCTTTTTAACAGCTTAATTTTGAAAAGACTTCTGATTAAATTACTCCTTGTTGGCTTATGGGAATTTTTTGAAAGAGAAATTCACTCCTTCCTTTCCCATGAAAAGTCTTAAGGTAAATATCCTAAAATGCCTCAGTGATCCAGGAGAAAGCTTAATTTCATAGAAAGGGGTCAGTGCTAAAAGAAAACCAGTGGGAGACCCACTGTACAATGGTTCTGTATATATCTCCCTCCAGCCCCCCCCAAAAAAAAAAGAACCCTCATATGATTATGCTAGAGAAAAATCTTACTTAGATACCAGGTTTCTCTTAAAAACCCATATTACAAATAGAATCAATAATTATTTCTTTTGGACATAATCTTTGAGCTCGGTTGCTAACATGTAGAAGGACTAGAAATATTGTCTGGGAGGATGGTGTCAGAGCTGAGAATACAACTTGAAAGCTGGATTAGGGCAGAGAGTAGCTCCCAAACTTGAAAAAATATATATACAATGAACTGCACATCAATTGGACCTATGACCCATGTATATTCATATTTAGCACAGGGACCTGTATAATCTCCAAATCCGTACCAGTCTGAGCTCACAGTCCATGGTCACAGTTGGAAGTATTCTAGGCTGCACTCTTCAGGATGCATCTTCCTCAAATGGCAGAGAAGGCTGACCCAGCCCCAGAGAGTGGGGCAGTCCCTACCATTGCTAGTTTATAGTGAGGGCACGGTCCTGGAGAGGTTCATAGGAGGGCTTATGATGATGTTTCTGATGGAAGTGACCAGTGATGGTGGAGAGAGGGATCTGTTAGAGATCCAAACCCCATAGTATCTTTAGGGGAATCCAAAGATTTCCTGACTAGGATCCTAGGTGATCAAGTGGCTTGGTATTGGCCAAAATGGTGATCATTAAGTAAGCCAGTAAAAGGAATATTTTCTACCAGTAAACTTGGGGAGAATTTTTATAGTTTTAGTCCAGGAGGAGAGCAGATATGAGCATGGTATTGCAGGGTTATGTAAGTGCTTCAGGGAGTATGAATGATGCCATTCCCATTTTATGGAATAACTTCATGTGATAACCTGTCCTCTGGTTCTCCCTCTGAGAGGAAATTCTTGCCTGAGGGGGTATGGGTTTTCATCATTGACAGTAGCAGAGATCACAGCCACTGTCAGAGTCTGTGAAAGCTGGTTTGTCAGTCCGGTAAAATCTACCATTTTCAGTGGCTCAGGAGGTGATGCAGTGGCTTGAACAGAAGACTTACAAGTATGAGGTTCTGAATTCAATTTCTGGCATCACGTGCCAGAGTGATGCTGTGGTTATCTTTTCTTCTCTGTCATTAATAAAACAATAAATCGCTGTAGCTTCCATTCTCGTGGCCATCTCGGCAGGCGGGATGGCTATGGTGGCGGCTCCGACAGCAGCCGGGCATCTGTACTCCAGCTGCTTCTGCACCTGTTGGTTTCGCTGCTTTGGGCCCCCACTTGGGTCTGAGTGGCCCCAGAGAAAGAACTACCCTGTGGAACAAGGAGCCACCGGCCTGCCCAGCAGCTGCAGCCCCAGCCTGCCATTGTGCAAGGCCCGGAGCCGGCACTGGCCATGAAAGGAATTACACCAGCTGCTCCAGTTCATACAAATAAAGATGCAGCTACCCAAAGTAATTTGGGATTCATTCATGCATTTGTTGCTGTCATATCAGTTATCACTGTATCAGAAATGGATGATAAAACATTTTTTATTGCAGCCATCATGCCAATGCACTATAACCGACTGACAGTGTTGGCTGGCGCTATGCTTGCCTTGGGCCTAATGACATGCTTATCACTTTTGTTTAGTTATGCCACCACAGTCATCCCCAGGGTGTATATGTACTATGTGTCAACTGCTTTATTTGTCATTTTTGGCGTTATAATGCTTTGGGAAGGCTTAAAGATGATCCCAGATGAAGGTCAAGAGGAACTGGAAGAAGTTCAAGCAGAATTAAAGAAAAAAAGTTAAAGAATTTCAAAGAACCAAACTCTTAAATGGTTGAAATGGGTATAAGTGCAATGGTACCTCAGAAAAAGTGGCTGCATTTTATTTCACCCATCTTTGTTCAAGCTCTTACACTGACATTCTTAGCAGAATGGGGTGATCATTCCCAGATAACTACAATTGTTTTGGCGGCCAGAGAGGATCCCTATGGTGTGGCTGTGGGTGGAACAGTAGGACATTGCTTATGCACTGGGTTGGCAGTAATTGGAGGAAGAATGATAGCACAAAAAATCCCTGTTAGAACTGTAACAATCATATTTTTTGCATTTGCATTTTCTGCACTATTTATAAGTCCTAAATCTAGTTTTTAATAAGCTTCTTGTTCATTTGTATTTAGTTTAAGATTATCTAACTCCATATGTACATAGTGTACATTGTAACTAAAAAAAGGTGATGGAAGATACTGTATTTTGTAGCATTGATTTGTGAGTTTGACCCGTGTAATGAGAGTAGGGAAAAACAGAGATAGGCGGGGGTATGGATCTACCTGCCAACACCCATGGAGAAGCAATTACAGAAGCCAGAATTTCTTTGTTCTGCACCCCAAAAAGAATGTTGGTCCATATTCCCAGAGGGGGAACAATGTTAGGGGAAGATGACCAGAGGGCTCTGAACCCCAATTCCACTGGGACCCAAAACATCTGTCACCACGAATCTTTATTTTTATATCATCACTGAAAGGGAAGCAAATCTGGAAAACACCAGAGGAAGGCAAGCACTGTTTTGCTTATCTGAAGGATAACAGGAAAAAAGGAAAGGACATTCAGAAGTAGTAATAGGTGTAGGTGTGACTTAGAAAGGAAGTGAAGGCAGGACTATTAAAAATAAAAATGGGCAAATATATATAGTATAGCTATAGATGTAATCAACCTTGGGAGAACTATTACAGTTTCTACAAGAGGGAGATGGAGAAACAGAACTGTGTTGGTGGGAAGGATATGGAATTATACCTCAGTATCTTATAATTTTGTAAATCATTATTAAATCACTAGTCAAAATTGAAAAAAAAAAGTATTTCTCTTAAGCTCTCCCTACTCCTTGCTAGCTCTCATTCTATTTCCTTTCTGATAGGAAAGCCAATTGTAGCTTTGCATGTTTAATTATTTATGACTTAGAAAGATAAACTTTTTTTTTAATTTGGTGGTTTTTAAGTACCCTTGACTAACATTGTCTTCCTCTCATACAACCCCACTGATACTGCACCATGAATTCTTTTTTTTTTCCCTACTAGGCTTTGCATTTATAGGACAAGTCCACCATTTCCAGCAGATAAGTTTCCCCTTTATTCTATTTATTTATTTTTAGAGATACAGAAAGATAGAGAGGGAAATATAATGGGAATGACAGAGATACCTGTAGCACTGCTCCACTGCTTGTGAAGCTTCCTCCCTAGAGATGGGGTCAAAAAGTTTGAGCCCCAATCCTTATACTTGATGCCATGCATGAGCTCTAGCCCACCACCTGGCTCTTAAATCATTAACTCTTTTAAGAAAGGTAAAGGTAAACCAAAGTAAAAATGGAAAACAAGAGATCTCTGTTCTTGAAGTCACAGAACAACACAATTTATATGAGCATGTACATGTCAACAATGCTTAGAAGATTCAACCAATATTTTTCATTCTTACTTGAAAGACAACTCTGGATTTTTCCAGCAGGTAAGTTCTCATATTGGCTCCTATAATTTGATTTCTCTCATCAAAACTGATTTCTGTGTATTTCCCAAAGCGGCTGCTGTTGTCATTGCGGGTGGTCTTGGCATTCCCAACAGCCTACAGAACACAGAATTTTCTTTAAAGAACAATATCAAGATGATCTTTCTAGCAACATTTTGGAACAGAGAAGCATCCCCTCTCATGTGCTGGGGTAAGGTCCAGGGTCAGGAGAAGCCCCAGGGATAGCCCCAGTGGCAAAAAAATAAAACAAAAAAACAGGGGTTCCTGAAATCTGATCATTCTAGCCCAGAAAATAGAGAAGAACTCTGGAAGCAGTCATCTCAGTCTAAACAACTTCCAACCCCATGGGAGAGTAGAATTTTAAGTTCTTTGCTCTCTCATTTCTTTGATCTTTAAAGGGTAGAAATTTGTGGGGTAGAACAGGTAGTATAATAGTGAAGTAAGACTTTCATACCAAGGCTCTGAAGTCCCAGGTTCAATTCCAGAAGACAGGAGAAGAATGGAGAGGAAAGGATGGGAGAGGAGGGGAGGGGAAGGCAGAAGGGGAGGGAAGAAGAGAAGAGGAAGGGAGGGATGAGAGGAGTAGAAATTTGAGTTTGTAAAGAAAAAAAAAGAAATTTGAGTTTTTAAAATTTTTTTAAAAATCTTTATTTTTGATGGCGACAGCCAGAAATTGAGAGGGAAGGAGGTGACAGAGAAGGAGAGAGACAGAGAGACACCTGCAACACTGCTTCACCACTTGTGAAGCTTTCCCCCTGCAGGTGGGGACCGAAGGCTTGAACCTGGGTCCTTGCACATTGTAACATGTGCACTCAACCAGGTGCGCTACCACTCAGCCCTGGAAATTTGAGTTTGTAAGGGCAACATAAGACATGCTTAATATATTAACTACAACTTCTACATAAGTGTGTGTAGCAGCTAACCCACATCAGCAAGGTATTGGGAGAATCCTATGAAGCTATGGATGATAGTCTCTGCCAGGAAGGAGTATCGAATCCTAAGGATTGTTTAGGGTCCCACAAGACTGCCCTCTACTTCATACATCAGTTGAACTCAAGCAGGTATAAATTCAAGGTTCTCATGATGCTCTCCTCAGCATTCCCTATTCTTTAGAGCATCTCTTAGACCTCTAAAAAGCTACTTACTAAGTTACTGATTTATTCAAGAGGCTAACTCAGTAAGAATCAGAATAAGGAGATACACAGGGTGAGGTAGGTGGGTAGATATAAGCACACCATTTGCCCCTCTATGTTCATGCTCACCAACCTGGCAGCTCTCTGAGCCCTGTGCTGTTGAGTTGTTTTTTGTGGAAGCACCATGACTTAGTCATGATTGATTAATCATCAGCTATTGTTAGCTGAACTCAGTCTCCAGCCCTCTCCTCTCACTGAAGATCAGGGAGGACTGCAAGTTCCAACAACCAGTTGATTCTCCAAGCATCTAGATCCCACCTTTAAGTGCATCTCAGAGTTAAATCATCACATAACAGAAGATACTTTTCTAAGGCTCTACACTTAATGCATTCAAATGTGTTGGGAAGCTATGAGTCAGGAACTGTGGATGAAGACCAAATAATCATGAGAAATACATTTAGGTCATCTGATATATATATATATGTGTGTGTGTGTGTGTGTGTGTGTGTGTGTGTGTGTGTGTGTGTGTGTGTGTGATTTTATTTTATTTATTAATGAGAGAGAAGAGAGGAGAGGAGGCAAGACGGGACAAGATGAGATGAGATAAGATGAGATGAGGAACAAGAGTATCACTGGCACATATGCAATGCCAGGGGTTGAACTTGGAACCTCAGGCTTGAGAGTCCAGTACTTTATCTACCATACCACCTCCCAGGTCACTAAACATTTTCCTGATGAATCACAGCATTATACAAACCAACACACCTCTCCACCATCCCACGCCCCTTTCTAGAACCTTGCACCCCCCCCCCCTTCCCTGACTTCTGCAGGCACGCACCTCAGTGATGGGGTTAGAGGCCAGGACCTTGTCCTCCACATGAGTGTTGCTGCCTGACTTGCTGACAATGGCGAAGTACCTCATGGCGTAGCGAGCAGACACTGTCTTCCCAGCACCCGACTCCCCACTTACAATGATTGACTGGTTTTTATGGTTTCTAAGACAAAGAAGTAAAATGACTTTGAATGCAAGTTTTTCCTACTCACAGGTCATATTTGTCATATACAAAGTTGGTCAGAAAAATGCAGATGAGTTGGAATAAGGGAAACTGTTGCATCACTTTCAAGCTATATGCCAGTGCACTTCCTTCTAGTGTTTTTGTTTGTTTTGTTTTGAGGGGAATGTGGTCAGTCTGAGCACAGCTATTGTTCATATTAAATCCCTTGTGTTGAGGGTTCCCAGCATCAATCTCTGGTCAAAGATATGAAAAGGAGTCACTGGACTCAGCACATTTTTTCACTCACAGTGAAAACAATTTTTTTTTTTTTTTGCCACCAGAATTATCATGGCTCAGTACTTGTATGACTCCACTGCTCCTAGGACAATTTTTTTTCTTTCCTTTCTGCTAGAAAGAAGGTAAGAGACAGAGAGATAAAGAAGAAGACAGACACAGTGGGAAGGAAGAACACTATAGTACTTCTCCTCTGCTTTTAATGCTTCTACCTTTCAGACACACCCATGTTTACATTCATGGCAAAAGCCTGGGTTCATGTGCATGGTACCATGTATGCTCTCCTGTGTGAGCTACCTACCAGCCATGGTGAAGATTGTTTAAGCCAAAAAGATAGAACATAAGTCAAGAAAGATGTGACAGGTCAAATAGGGAGGAAGCCAGGTATAAACCTGCTAAGAATCCTCAGTAGAGTCACACAGAGCCTCTTAATTTCTCTAGCAATGAACTGCAAAAGCATGTGGGGAATTCTGTCTAGCAGGGAAGCTGAGTGGGGATACAGTGCCTAAGGAATTTTCTAGGGGGGCGCTGGTCATGTAGACACCTTCTCTACCTCCCACATACTAAAGTTCCAGATGCCAAGAAGTAAAGCACATGCATTGTATATGCCCTATCATGTACACAAGCTAATCATCTATCAGTTGGGAAACATTAGAAGGTCTCTTGAAATCTAATTTCCAGGGCCAAGTGGTGGCACACCTTGTTGAGTGCACATGCTACAGTGTGTAAGGACCCGGGTTCAGAGGTAGTGGAGTATTGGTGCAAGTGTTTCCCTCTCTTACCCCCTCCATCTCTGTTTCTAACAGAAAAAAAAAGGAGCCACTGGGAGTGACAGAGCTGTTCAGGCACCAAGCCCCAGTGATAACCATGGTGGCATAAATAAATAAATAAGTAAAATTAAAAGAAAGAAGAAAATCTGATTTGTGAACTCCAAGGCTAGCAGTAGCAAGTCCAATATGATAACCAATCTGATACTCAGTCCTGCTACCACAACTAGAACTACAAGGAGAAAAACAGGGAAGGTGAAATAGACCACTTGGTTAGTGTGTTCTGAGAAAGAGAGAGAGAGAAAGAGAGAGAGAGAGAGATTTTCCAGTGTGGATCAGCTGGATACTGCTTGTGCTCATACCACTGTATCCCAACAGAAGCCCTTGCCCATCAGGCTCTGAGTTGGTGCTTCTACTAAGGTGAACTGTGGACCAGCAGGAAGTCAGAGCAAATCCCAGGATCAGAAGGAAACTTGCTATAGCAGAAACATAGGCTATGTGGTCATTCACACTGGAACACTCATCCTCCCAACCCCCCCCCAGGCAGTTTGTTTGAAATTTAAGTGGGCATGCCCACAGGAATAGCACCTAGGCATGGCCTTGCACATCAGACAAGGCATGTAGGTCTTGGTCAATGAGCTTCAAGCAGATGTGATTTGAGGGATTGGGGGGAAGTTTTCTACAGTGAGAGGGACAGACTGCATCTCTTAGAATATGGACTAAGGCTTTGCACCAATGGTGATAGCCACCACCACCCCCCCCCGCCTCCCCCTCTGGTGTTTTGGTAGCCTCATTAGCCTACACTCAGACTTCTCTGCAAGACAACTTCACACATTCTACCTTCTGTGATTCACCAACATTGCTTCCTGATTCTTTTTTGTTTTATCTTTATTTATTCATTGGATAGAGAAAGCCAGAAATTGAGAAAGAAGGGGGTGATAGAGAGAGACAGAGAGACACCTGAAGCCCTGATTCACCACTCGTGAAGCTTCCCCCTTGCAGGTGGGGACTGGGGGCTCAAACCTGGGTCCTTGTGCATTGTAACATGTGTACTCAACCAGGTGTGCCACCACTCGGGCCCTGTTTCCTGATTCTAAGCAGTGGGGTGTGGAATAGGTGTGGTCATAGTATTCAGCTCACAGACTCTGAAGTAGAGGGAGCTGAGGTTCTAAGCAGGGCAATATGTTAATGGATTGTCAAGTCCTGGCTCTGGGCTTTAGGTTTCCTTCTGTCAAGTGATGGCAGTGCAGTGTACCAGTCAACTTTACAGGACTCTTCTGAGACCCAGAAGACTTCATTATGGGAGTACATTCACCAACTTAAAAAGGGTATATGAAGATAGTGGTTGGTAATTTATTTTTGTTTGTTTGGTTTGTTTTTTTCTTTTTGTTTGTTTTTGCCATCAGGGTTACTGCTAAGGCTTCATGCCTATATGTGGACTCCAATGATGCAGTGATCAACTCTTTCTTCCTTCCTTCCTTTCTTCTCTCTCACTCTCTCTCACACAGGGAAAAATGGGGAGGGCAGAGGGAAAGACGAAGAAAGACATCTGTAGTACTATTTCATCACTTGTGAAGCCTCCCCTCTGCAGGTGGGGACAGTGGGTTTGAATCCATGATAATGTGTGCTCTACCAGATACACCACCACCCAGTCCTTCCTTAGGAGTCTTTTAAGAAAAAAATTTGCTAACAGAATAGGAATTCCAAAAGACCATAGGAAATAAAAAAAAGGTGGGGGTCCTGGTATGACAACATAGTGCTTTGCACACCAGACTTTTATGCTTGAGACTGTGAGATCCCTGGTTTAATCCCTAGCACAACCACCAACTGAGCAGTGCTCTTTTCAGAAACAAGGAGCAAGATAATAATACCATCTCATACTTATGAGAATAGCTTATATCAACAATAAATAAAAAAAAAAGTGCTTGTGAGGACGTACAGAAAAGGAAGCCCTTGTACACTGCTGGTGGGCATGTAATTTGTTCTGCTTTTGTGAGAAATAGCATGAATATTTCTCTAGACACTATAAGTCTACAATATGATACATCAATTCCACTCCTAGAATCTATCAAAAGAACACAAAAATACTAACCTAGAAAGATATACCCATCTATGTTTACTACTGTAAAAATCTGGATATGACCCAAGAACCAAAAGACAGACTAGTTGATAAAGAAGTTATGGTAAAGGGCTGCGGAGATAGCACAGTGGTTATGCAAAAGACTTTCATGCCTGAGGTACCAAGGGTTCCGGGTTCATTCCCCAGCACCACCATTAGAGCTAAGCAGTGCTCTGGTCTATGTGTCTTTCTTTCTATATCTCTTATTAAGATAAATAAAATATTTAAGTAAAAGAAGTTAGAGGACTTAAGGACACAGAGCTATGGAGCAGCAGCAGTTGTGTTTCTCTCCTTTCTTCTCCTCTCCTGGGTCAATTAGGAATACCAAAGAAGATCATCTGGGACCGCAACAAGAAATGACTTCAGGAATCCACCAAATCACCAGTGAGTGCAAATATGTGTGGCTCGCGGACAGAGAGGAGCCTAGGGAGAGATTAAGTGGCTTGCAACAGTCTGTCAGTTTACCAGTTGGGGCACCACCTCCAGTCTGTTTTGCCAACAAAAAGACTGCTGAAGGGAGGAGAGGACTCCCCTAAGAGTCACCAAATGCAACTCACTATTGCTACTGCCCTCAGAGGCTGGAGCAGCAGAGGGGAGGCCTTGTGCTGACACCAGGGCACAGAGAACTAACCAGGAAACTCAGGAGATCTACTCCTTGGTGGCCTAGCAGTAGGGGTGTGTGGTGAGAGCCTTTCCATGTTGTTTTCCTGATGAGAACATAGTGAATAGTTGCCACAGAACCTACAGACTATAAATGGGACTTGTTAAGAAACTCACAGGGCCCAGCCGTGCTGCTGGGCTTGGCAGAGAAACTGAATTGAGCCTGGAGCTTTGGATCCTTGTGGTGTGAGAGTCTCTTTTTATAACCAGTGTATTATCTCTCCCTCACCCTGCTTTATATCTTGGGCAGGAGTGAGGGATTAAGCTAAGAATCCTACTTATAGTTTAAAAGCCCTCAGGCTCCCATAGTGTACAGGAAAGAAAAAGAACAAAAGAGGCTTTTAAAGTCACTGTGCTCCAACTTAGGTATTAAAATAATAACGAAGCAACAGTCAATTTCCACAACTGTGAACCTTTTAAGTACCCTACTTAGGCACAAGTCAATCCAGGCAAGCGTGATCAGTAATTTGAAAAGTACTGAGAGAGGGACCTCATAGCATACTATATAGAATGGTTAACCAACAAGAAGAAATACTGGAGAAATGAATCAGGACAAGAGTCCAGCTAAAAGCTCCCCAAAGGTTTAAGCACAAAATGATGAGGTCAACATCCAAACACTAGTTAAGGAAATAATCACAGGAGTGAGTAAAGAGTTTGAAAGAATTGTCATCAGAAATGCAGAAACAACAAATGACACTCTGGAAGAAAACACTAATAATCTCAAGGTTATTAGAGAGCTGAAAGCTGAAATAGCTGAGATAAGAACACAATGAGATGAACAAGATAAAACAGTATCAGAACAGGGTAACAAAATAGAGGAACCCCAGAAAACAGTAGAGGGGAGAAAGAATAGAATCAATGAGGCTGAAGATAGAATTAGCAAGATCGAGGATGAATTAGAGACAACTAAAAAAGAAGTAAGAGATCACAAAAAGAGATTAAGAGATACTGAAAACAACAACAGAGACCAATGGGATGACTTCAAAAATATACGCGTTATTGTCTTACCCGAGGAAGAAAAAGAGGGAGAGGAAGAAAGCATTCCTCAGGACATAATAGCTGAGAACTTCTCTAGTCTAGACAACATCAAGGACATAAAGGTTCAAGAGCTCAGAGGGTCCCAAACAGAATTAACCCAGACTTAAAGACACCAAGACACATCATATTTAGAGTGGAAAGGAATAAGGATAATGAAAGGATCCTGAAAGCTGCAAGAGAAAAACAAAGAGTTGCCTACAGATAAAAACCCATAAGATTAGCAGCAGACTTCTCCACACAAACACTACAGGCCAGAAAAGAATGGCAAGATATCTATCGAATGCTCAATGAGAAAGGCTTTCAACCAAGACTACTGTATCCTGCTAGACTGTCATTCAGACTAGATGTAGCCTAAAAACCTTGTCAGACAAGCAACAGTTGAAAGAAACAACTATCAGCAAGCCTGCCCTGAAAGAAGTTCTGAAAGGTCTCCTTTCAGAATCCTATAAACAGTCAGACCATCATAAATATGCCATAGATCAGAACACTCTGAAAACCTACGAGAATGGCATTAAAATATCTTCAATCTTTAATATCAATAAATGTCAATGGCCTGAATCCATCTATTAAAAGGCACAGAGTAGGAAGATAGATCAGAAAACACAACCCAACAATATGCTGCCTACAGGAAACCCACCTAACTCAACAATAAAAACCCAGACTCAAAGTGAAAGGATGGAAAACAATCATACAAGCCACAAAAAACGGCAGGAACAGCTATTCTCATATATGACATGACAGACATGTTCAGAGGATCAGTCAATCAAGAAAACTTAACAATTATTAACATCTATGTAGCCAATGAGAAGCCATCTAAATACATAAAAAATCTACTGAAAGAGCTACAGCAATACATTAACAACAGTACAGTCAGAGGATGGGACTTCAACACCCCACTCTCTCAACTTGACAGATCATCCAGGCAGAAAATCAATAAAGATATGAGGGAGCTAAATGAGGAGATAGATAAACTAGAACTGTTGGACATTTTCAGAGTCATTTATCCCAAGAAACTCGAATCATAGTCTACTCAATTCCACATGGGTCATTCTCAAGGATAAACCATATGTTAGGCCACAAAGACAGATTAGGCAAATTCAAGAGCATTGAAATCATCCCAAGCATCTTTTCAGATCACAGTGGAATTGAACTAACACTTACAATCAACAAAAGATTAGTAAGAGTCCCAAAAAGGGAAGATTATCATTACACTACTTAACAACTACTAGGTCAAAGAGGAAATAAAAGAAGAAATCAAAATATTTTTGAGAGTTCAATGAAAATGAAGACATAAGCTATCAAAATATTTGTGACACAGCTAAGGCAGTACTGAGAGGGAAGTTCATAGCCATGCAAGCACACGTTAGGAAAAGAAAAAGCACAAATAAACAACCTGATTGCACATCTTAAAGATCTAAAAGAAGACAAACAAAGGAAGCCTCAAGCAACCAGAAAGACAGAAATAATTAAAGTTAGGGCAGAAATAAGTAACACTGAAAATAAAAAGCCATACAAAAGATCAATGAAAGTAAATGTTGGTTCTTTGAAAGAGTGAACAAAATAGACAAACCTTTAGCCAGACTCACAAAACAAAAAAGGGAGAAGGCCCAAAGAAATTGGATCATAAATGAAAGAGGAGATGTCACAACAGACACCACAGAAATTCAACATATCATGCGAGGCTTCTATGAACAACTATATACCACCAAGTTAGAGAACCTGGAAGAAACAGATGATTTCCTAGATACCTACAAACTTCCAAAATTAAATAAAGAGGAACTAGATAGAGGAACTAGATAATATAAATAGGCCCATTACAGCTAATGAAATTGAAACAGTTATCAAAAACCTTCCCATGAATAAAAATCCTGGATCAGATGGTTTTACAAATGAATTCTACAAAACCTTCAAGGAAGAGTTAATACCTCACTTTTAAAAAGTATTTCAGAAGATTGAAGGCACTGGAATACTCCTGTCCAGCTTCTATGAAGCCAACATCACTTTGATACCAAAAGCAGATTGGGACACAACCAAAAAGGAAAACTACAGACCAGTATCTCTGATGAACATAGATGCTAAAATATTCAACAAAATTCTAGCCAACTGGATACAGCAGTATATTAAAAAGATTGTCCATCATGACCAAGTGGGGTTTATCCTAGGAATGAAAGGTTGGTTTAATATGCATAAATCAATCAACATGATCCACCACATCAATAAAAGAAAGACCAAAAACCACATGATCATATCAATAGATGCAGAGAAATCTTTTGACAAAATACAATATCCCTTTATGATCAAAACACTACAAAAATAAGAATAGATGGAAAATTCCTACAGATAGTGGAGTCTATACATAGCAAAACTACAGCCAACATCATACTCAATGGTGAAAAACTGGAAGCATTTCCCCTCAGATCAGATACTAGAATGGGCTGCACACTATCACCATTATTATTCAACATAGTGTTGGGAATTTCTTGCCATAGCAATCAGGCAGGAGCAAAAAATTAAAGGCATACAGATTGGAAGATAAGAAGTCAAACTCTCCCTATTTGCAGAAGACATGATAGTATACAAAGAAAAACCTAAGGAATCCAGCAAGAAGCTTTTGGAAATCACCAGGCAATAAAGTAAGGTGTCAGGCTACAAAATTAACATACAAAAGTCAGTGGCATTTTCTATGCAAACACTATAGTAGAAGAAAATGAAATCCAGAAATCAATTCCTTTTTACTATAACAACAAAACCAATAAAATATCTAGGAATAAACCTAAAGAAGTGAAAGACTTGTACACTGAAAATTATGAGTCACTACTCAAGGAAATTGTAAAGGGCAAAAAGAAGTATAAAGATATTCCATGTTTATGGGTTGGAAGAATTCACATCATCAAAATAAATATACTACCCAGAGTCATCTACAAATTTAATGCTATCCCCATCAAGATCCCTGTTGGTATGCATGAGACCCCTTCTGTTTCATTTGGTTTAAATCCCCCCTGCTTAACACTATTCTATTTACATAACCACTTCATTCTATTTACATAACCACTGTTAACAAGTTCCACCCTCCCTCCAGGGCATTTGTGGTTCAGTGATAGGATTCTCGCCTAATCTGCCCCCTCTTTGTCACACTCTGATTTTCACCAGTCACTTTTCTCTCCACCCTCTCTATGTCACATCCTGTTTCCACCTTACTTGGCAAGTATATATAAAGACAGCATTGTGAGTTTTACAGTACTGTACTTTGAGTTTAACTTAGCTCGTCTTAGATTGTGCTGCGTCCTGCATGAATAAAGAGATACTGCCTACAACTCAACCATGAGTCCCTGGTCATCTGTAACCTGCCCGTGAAGCCAGCCCAGCGAAAACAACATAACCAATTGAAAACAACAGATCCCAACCACATATTTTAGGAGAATAGAACAAATGCTACAAATGTTTATCTGGAACCAGAAAAGACCTAGACTTGCTAAAACGATCTTGTGAAGAAAGAAAAGAACTGGAGGCATCACACTCCTAGATCTCAAATTGTATTATAGGACCACTGTCATCAAAACTGCTTGGTACTGGAACATAAATAGACATACTGACCAGTGGAATAGAATTGAGATCCTGGTAGTAAGCCCCCACACCTATGGACATCTAATATTTGACCATGGTGCTCAGACTATTAAATGGGAAAAGGAAGTCTCTTCAACAAATGGTGTTGGAAAAAATGGGTTGACACATGCAGAAGAATGAAACTGAACCACCATATTTCACCAAATACAAAAGTAAATTTCAAGTGGATCAAGGATTTGGATGTTAGACCAGAAACTATCAGATACTTAGGGAAAATATTGGCATAAGTCTTTCCTGCATAAATTTTAAGGACATCTTCAATGAAACAAATCCAGTTACAAAGAAGACTAAGGCAAGTATAAACCTATGGCACTACATCAAATTAAAATTCTTCTGCACAAAAAAAGAAACCACTACCTAAACCAAGAGGCCCTCACACAGAATGGGAGAAGATCTTTACATGGCATACATCAGACAAGAGTTTAATAACCAACCTATATAAGGAACTTGCCAAAATTAACAAGAAAGCAAATAACCCCAACCTAAAAATGGGAAGAGGACCTGGACAGAATATTCACCATGGAAGAGATCCAAAAGGCTGAGAAACACATGAAAAAATGCTCCAAGTCTTTGATTGTCAGAGAAATGCAAATAAAGACAACAATGAGATACCACTTCACTCCTATGAGAATGTCATACATCAGAAAAGGTAACAGCAACAAATGCTAGAGAGGTTGTGAGGTCAAAGGAACCCTCTTGCACTGCTAGTGGGAATATCAATTGATCCAATCTCTGTGGAGAACAATCTGGAGAACTCTCAGAAGGCTAGAAATGGACCTACCTACCTTATGATCCTGCAATTCCTCTCCTTGAGATATATCCTAAAGAACCCAACACACCCATCCAAAAAGATCTATGTATACATATGTTCTTGGCAGCACAATCTGTAATAGCTAAAACCTGGAAGTAACCCAGGTGTCCAACAACAGATGAGTGGCTGAACAAGTTGTGGTATATATACACAATGGAATACTACTCAGCTATTAAAAACAGTGATTTCACCATTTTCAGCTGATCATGGATGGAGCTTGAAAAATTTTTGTTAAGTGAAATAAGTCAGAAACAGAAGGATGAATATAGGATGATCTCACTCTCAGGCAGAAGTTGAAAACAAGATAAGAAAAGAAAACACAAATAGAACCTGGAGTGCAATTGGCATATTGCACTAAAGTAAAAGATTCTGGGGTGGGTGCAGGGGAGAACACAGGTCCAAAAAGGATGACAGAGGACCTAGTGGGGGTTGTATTGTTACATGGAAAACTGGGAAATGTTATGCATGTACTAACTATTGTATTTACTGTCGAATGTAAAACACTAATTTCCCAATAAAGAAATTTAAAAAAAAAAGTTAGGATATGCATATGTGTTGGTATGCTTTTAAAAACCCCTTCTGTTTCATTTGGTTTCATCCCCCCTGCATTCTATTTACATAACACTGTATTCTATTTACATAACCTCTGTTAACAAGCACCACCCTCCCTCCAGGGCATTGGTGGTTCAGTGGTAGAATTCTTGCCTGCTCCACCCCCTCTCCTTGTCATACCCTGATTTTCACTAGTCATTTTTCTCTCCACCCTCTCTGCGTCGTCGCATCCTGTTCCCACCCTACTGGGCTAGTATATTTATAAGGACAAGATTGTTTGTAGTTTTAGTTTAGCTTAGCTTGGTATAGATTGCGCTGCGTCCTCCATGAATAAAGAGATACTGCGTACAACCCAGCCATGAGTCCCGGGTCATCTGTTACCTGCCCGTGAAGCCAGCCCGGAGAAAACAACACATATGTTATGGAATGTCTCTCAGTTTTAAGAGAAAATGGAATCTTCCCTTTTGCTACAACATGAATAGAACTGGGAGTGGGCAGGATCATGCTAAGTGAAACAAGTCAGAAGACAGACAGATAAATAATAATCACACTCACATGCAGGATTTTAGAAACACAGCAAGGGAACAAAGTCAAAGGAAAGCAAACTCTGGCACTAGGGTTAACAAAAGGAGAAGGAGAAGTGGGGAATACGGACTACAGCTGGGGAGGTGGCTGGGCACTGGCACACAGGTAGAACATACATGTTACCATGCACAAGGATCTAGGTTCAAGTCCCCAGTCCTTACCTTCAGGGGGAAAGCTTCATGAATGGGTGAACAGTGCCTCAAAATGATCTCTCTCTTTCTCCTTCCCTATTTCTCTCTGTATGAGAAAAACAAGGAGGAAAAGAAAGGGAAAATCTAGCTGCTATGAGTAGTGTAGTTATTCTGCAGGCATGGAACCCTAACCTTAACCTTGGTGAAAATAAATAAATAAATAAATAAATGCTACCTGCTCATCTGCTTGTATACTGGTGGTGGGCATGTTGTACAATACAAACTGTGAAGGGAGGTAAAAGATTTCAACATTAATTAAACAAAAGAACAAAATGATAGCTAAGCTGAGAAAAGGTGAGTATAAGATAAAGTTGGCTCAGATTCTTTAAGCATGTTATTAATAAGGTCTGTGGCTGAGAGTGAATAAACAGTGAGAAAAAGGTGTCGTCGAGTAGAAAGTCAAAGTCACCTATGCTAATACCTATTTTCATCTATCATAAACTTATGCAGCTGAGTGAAGTATCAATAAGTATTCATCCAAACAAACATCCTGCTAGGGAAACATCTGCTCCACGCTGATCCCCTTTTAACCACTGAGAAGGAACAAGAAGCAAGAAGTCTGGTTTAGATAGTCAGTTGCAAATAATGGCCATTTGCTCCTCAGTACAGGTAGGTGGTCTATGATATGTCCCCTCCAGTCTGACGGTCTTTGGAATGAGATTAAGCACGACACTGCCTCTGCACTACCAAGCTCACAAAGCACAGACCCACTGGGGAAAGTAGGAAGACACTACCTGGCCATCTGCTTGTATGCCTCTTCTGCCACGGCAAATATATGTGGGTCCATATCCCCCATGTTCTGCCCACTGTAAGCATGGATGATGGCATCTCCATATATTGGCAGCTGCTTGTAAGGATTCATTGCCACCAAAATGATTCCTGAGGAGAGATGTTTAAATGTAGTGCTGAGATTCTGAGTGTCACCCATTTCTTTAAGTTCTCTGGATCTCTGTGTGACTTTACAAGGACCACTACATGCTCTGACTCAGAGTCAATGCCACCTGAGTTTCTGAGCTACTCTTAAGCTCTTGAGGACTAGGTGGGACGGCAGCTGGGAATATTCTGTAATCAAGAGGTTGTTGAAACTATCAATGTAATGACAGTAATAGTATCATTGCCCCAAATAAGTAATGAATTTTTTTTATCCAATGAGAAACCCTTTATCAGAAGCTTGATTCACAATTATTATTTTTTTTAGGTAGTCCAATGTTAGGTCTCTAAAAACACTAGACACTCACAGATACTTCTTTTTTAAAATGAATAATTATTTAGTTAGTAATGATAAGAGAACTTGAGCATCACTCCAGAACATGAGACACTAGGAATCAAACTTGGAGCCTCATGCTTGGGAATCCAATACCTAGTTCACTGTGCTACCTCCCAGCCTTCCTTCCTTGCTATACACTGCCACTTCTTTTTATAAAGAATTCTTGAAGATTAAGGTGCCTGTGCCTTCTAAATAAGAATTTGGGGAAAATTATATATTTTAATTATACATTTTGACAGAAATCAAAATTTCTCATATGAATATAGTATACAGTATAATTAAGAGTTCCAGCTAAGTGCCTCAGCATTGCCCCTGTTCCCTTAGAACTCTCCTTACCACTGTAAGTGTAAATAAGCTTGGATTCTGCAAAGCGAATTCTGAGATTATGGAGAACAGCAGGCTCGTGGAGGTAGCTGAGGGCTGTAAGGTCATTCTCACCCACCAGTATGTCAGGATTCCGGAGAGGAGGCAGAGCTCCGAGATGGATGGGGTAATACAGCTCCTGTGGAAGAAGATTTGCAGGGTTTCTTCTGAACCACTATCTTATTTACATCCCTGACAACTCGAACTGCCCCTGCGGCTACAGACAGACTATGACCCACATAGTCAATGACTGCCACCTCTCCAGATTCAAAGGAGGTCTCGAAACTTTACATCAGGCTCAACCTGATGCTGTTGACTGGCTACGGAAAAAGGGCAAACTCTAGAAGAAGAATTTACATCCCCCAGCCCAGTTCTACTTTGTAGCTCACCCTATAAAGCAAACATACACACAATGAGAAAATCGACTTCATGGCTGACTCTTCCAAGAGTGAAAGGTGGGAACAGGAGACTGAAGTCGTGACTATGTGCACTAAGCTCTTCTTTCTCTTCCTTCTCTTCTGCCCAGCTCTGGCTAACGGCAGTTTGGGCGACTGAACCTGGGAACTTGGAGCCTTAAAAGTTTTTTTCTTTTTCTTTTTCTTTTTTTGCATAATCATTGTTATCTCCCTAGTTCTAATCATCTCTTGACCATTCTCATCTATGGGGAGGAGAAAGATCATGTGAAGCACACTGGATTGGCAGTTGGAGGCAGAGTTGACATTTCCTGTACAAAGCAAACTTTGTCCTTCATATTAGAAACAAAGGGTTAAGTGAAAGACCAGTTGGCTGCTTGCCTAATGGTAGCTCAGGGCAGGAATGCTGGCACCTGACACTATATTGATGTCACTAAGGCGGAAAACAGCTACTTAGCTGTTTGGAGCTTTTCTTCAGAAAGACTCCTGATCCCTAATGAGAAACAGAATTACACAAGCAGCTTGGGAGATAGCACAGTGCATAAAGCCTTGGACTCTCAAGCATGAGCTCTGGAGTTCAATCCCCAGCATTGCTGCAAGCCAGAGCAATGATCTGGTCCTCTTCTTCTCTTTCAATAATAAAATAAGCAATTTTTTTTTGTGTGTGCACAGGAGATACTCAAGAACATGCAAGGAGTAGAAGGAAGGAAGGAAAGAAGGGCTAGATGAAAACAGCTTTACCCTCCTGCTCTGTCTCTCCTGCATTTGTGAGAGTGTGCACACACATGCATTATCTCACTTGCTCTCCAGTGAGATGGCAGTGATATCACACCACTACTAGCTGCGCTTTACATAGGAGGAAATCAAGGGGACTACTGTGACTTAGCAAGTGGCAGAACAGGTAACAGCTTGATTCTAGAAGATGTGCTCTTAACCACACTATGTAAATCAGTACAGCACTCAAAGTAGTGTGTCCGTGAAATAAATAAACATATATATATTGGAAAAGCCAGTATTTTTATTTATTTATTTATTTATTTATACTTATTTTTTATAAAAAGGAAACACTGACAAAACCATAGGGTAAGAGGAGTACAACTCCACACAATTCCAAAAAGAGATCTATCTAATCTATCTATCTATCTATCCTATCTATCTATCTATCGACCTACCCATTCACCCATTCATCTATGAGAGAGAGAAGGAGAAATAGAACCAGAGCATGACTCTGGCACATGCAGTGCCAGGGATTAAGTCAGTCTGATAACTAGTCACATGTAAGAACTGGGTAGTCATGGCCTGGAGGTGGTACAGTGGACTCTCAAGCATGAGTTCCTGAGTTCAGATTCTGTTCTCCCATATTTCTTTTTCTTAATATTTATTTATTTATTTATTATTTATTCCCTTTTGTTGCCCTTGTTGTTCTATTGTTGTAGCTATTGTTATTGATGTCATTGTTGTTGGATAGGACAGAGAGAAATGGAGAGAGGAGGGGAAGACAGAGAGGGGGAGAGAAAGACACTTGCAGACCTGCTTCACCGCCTGTGAAGTGACTCCCCTGCAGGTGGGGAGCCAGGGGCTTGAACCAGGATCCTTACACTGGTCTTTGTGCTTGGTGCCACCTGTGCTTAACCTGCTGTGCTACCTCCCAACTCTCTGTTCTCCCATATTTCCCTGACTCCTCTATATACTCCTTTTCTTGCATCTATTTATTCTTGCCATTTTTACCCTGCTGTTTGGCTCTACTGATTTATGCCCAGGATCATTCTCAAGGATAGACCATATGTTAGGCCACAAAGACAGCATCAGCCAATTCAAGAGCACTGAAATCATCCCAAGCATCTTCTCAGACCATAGTGGAATTAAACTAACACTTAACAATCAACAAAAGATTAGTAACAGTCCCAAAACGTGGAAGCTCAACAGTACACTTCTTAACAACTTCCGGGTCAAAGAGGAAATCAAGGAAGAAATCAAAATGTTTACATCGTTGTCCAGTCTCTGTGCTGAGACCCAGGAAATCACTTTCTGGCATTCTCCCACCAATGGAGCATAGGGCACTGGCCTGTCTCCTGCCTCTGGCCATAACACAGAGAGGCCTGGTTGCTATAGGCCACTGATGCCTTTACTGGAGGGGACAATGGGCAGGGGAACAGGACAGGTAGAGTTGATACAAACACATCAGTGAGTTTTCAGCAGCAGCGCGACATTTGGGGACCCTCCTCTTGAGCCCTGCCATAGGGTGGTTCCCACAGGGCCCATCTGCCTCCTCAACAAGCGCACATGTACGCGGTTACCTCTTAGACATCATGGAATCTCCAAGGCAGATCAACAAGGGCACCTACCGTCCCATCCTCCAGCAGAAGCTGCAGATCTTTGTCACCAGCTTTGTAGTCCTTAGCTATTTCTGCAGATTTCCAAACTTCTTCAGCATCAGGAATCCACACCCTATTGTACTGACCAACAGAATAAGAGAATGTCTTTCAGCATTTGAAAAAAAACCCATAGGGTAGAAGTGGGATGGATACTGTGGTAGAGCATATTCTTCACAGGCATGAGGCTCTGAGTTTTATCCTCAGAACCAAAGTCATGGGGCCAGGCATTGGTGAACCTGGTTAAGCACACACGTTATCGTGCTCAAGGACCTGAGTTCAAGCCCGTAGTCCCCACCTGCAGGGGGGACACGTGAATTCACAAGTGTTGAAGTAAAGCTTCAGGTGTTTCTCTTTCTCTTTCCCCTCCTTTCTCTCTCTTTTC